>NC_068405.1:24879854-24894854 GCF_023724105.1 Carassius gibelio | reverse complement strand
TCAATGCATTATTTAAAAAAAATATTCTATACATTTTAAAAGGAAATAATATATCAGTATTCAAAATTTCACATTTAAGGCCAAAAAGATTTTGGGATGTTTGGCTTTTCATAACATGTTGTTTTAGACTTTAAAGTGTATTTTTTTTATTACACTTCATCTATTTACATCTGTAGATTGAGTTACAATACATATCTTTAAAGGATGCATATACTTTGTATCTACAATACATATCTTTAAAGGATTTTCTTTCTCTAAATTCAGTTTTTTTCTTCTTCTCCAATTCAGCAGCACTTACATACTGTACACCAAAATTTACAATTTTATTCCTTTCAATATTCTGAAGGTTTTTACTGAGTGGTTTCTTCATATATTATTCACTTGATTTTATTAGGGCCCTTTTTTAATTAAGTCTGTACATTTAAATACAATACATATATTCATAAAACATTTGCAAAATATATATAATCAGTCATTGATTTCAGTTTCTGAGTGAAAGTAGTTGCAATGTAAATCCTACACTAAATGATTTTCATTGTACTTGGTACTTGGTTTTAAAGGTTATCAATAAAATTATAAGTGCTAGTAATATTGATTATAAAACACATCTTGCATGAGTTGTGTGTGAGGTTATTAAACAATCTAGGACAGGTTACATTTGGACACAGTGATTTGTCCTCTACTTAATTTTATTTCATTAAGCGGTTGGGACAGATACCGCAGGTAAACACATTTTGTTGACTAGATAATTGCTGTTACAGTATCTTCTATGTGTTTATTGTTTGGTGGCATGCCTCTTTTTCCATTGCTCTCTTTGCAAGATTCTGGCCCACCTGTGTTACCTGTGCAGGTGGAACGTATGTCATCATCCGTGTTACTATCATCACGTAGATGGCGAGTCAATGGCCGCGCTGTCATAGATCAGCGTGTGTCAGGTCCTCTGGGTGTGCTGCTTCAGCTGATAAACAAAGATAAGAAATGCATAAAGACATGTTTGGACTTTCATCGCCACAGAAGGATCGTATTCAGGGTTGTTTGTCGAATTAATGACAGCTTGCCTTTCTATTTTTACCGCAGAAGTCCAAAAGCCAAGCCAATGAAAGGCCTGTCAGCTGATGATGAAAGAATGATTCTTCTGGAATGGAGCGGTTCAGGTGAAATCGAGTTAATATTGTTACCCAGAGGAAAATGTTATTGCTTTGTTCTTTCATTGATCAGGAGATTTAACGAGTTACGAGTCACTGAAGTATCAGCTTTGCCTCAGATGTTTCTTGGAAATCCTTAAATAAAAATAGACACAAATGAGTCAGGAGTTGTCATACGGTGTGAACTGTAAAACTAAAGTGGAGCAGCTTGGATCAATTGACGGGAAATGTTTGAGATTTCTGACTTTTGATTGTAAACCTCTGAATCTTTCTGAAAGGAGAAACATCTGAGAAGTCTTCATTTTATCTCATTGAAATAATAATGAGATCTCTTTCCTTTCTTACAGGTTGTTTTGACTTGAAAGCAAATATCTTTAAGCTTGATATTTTTGACAATTTTGCAAATAAATTGCAGTATTATTTCTGATTTAATATTTTCGTGAATACATTGACCTTTCGGAATGTAACTATTTTTGCAAATGACTTGATTTTTATTTATTTGTTTCTTTGCTTTTCTTTTCTTTTTTTGGCAATTAATATGACCTTTCGTTTTTTTTTTTTTTTTTTCATTTTTATTAAATAAACAGTTCTGGCATTAAACTCTAGATGGTGCAGTCCGAATGTCTAACTCAATCTGAAATAATGACATTATCACATGACGCAGCTGATTGGTTCTCTTCTGTATTGGTAGCCAATGAGCTCACTGCTCAACTTTCAAATATACGACTAGTGCATGTCGTAGCAGTTGCAGCCCGCTTCAGAAACCCTCCACCTTCCCCAGCTCCACCTGTATAGGTCTGCTACTAGGTGAATCATGTATGCTATATAGAGGTTATTTCATGTATTTTATATTTGCAGAAGCAATATTTCCTACATGCTCATAGCATGTATTGGCAGTAGCAAGTCTCTGTACTTGGTACTCGATACAGATCTATTCCACCAAGACCAAATACATTAACACTGTCATGTACATTACCATGCCAATCCAATGCAGTAGATCAGTGTTGATGGATCTCCAGGATGCTGAATGTTAACAGGAGTCCTGATGTCCGATGGTCTGCATAACCTATCTGGGAATGATGCAGCGAATTTGAGGGAGAAGCTCCCAAGCGTTTTATTCCCGGTGGTGGGCTTCCACAAGACAGACGTGCTGTTGTCAGGTAAGTGCTGTTTCACATAAGCCCCGGACGGCACGTCAGCGAGGCCAGCCATTCTCTGCGGTCAGGACTGATTGTGTTTGCAACCCTTTGTGACTCCAGCAGACGTGAACTCATAACATGCCAGCGCTTTGTTATGGTACCTGTGAGCTTTGAGCTGCACCAGCTGCTGCTGATGACGTCTCCCGCAGGGGCAGGTTGGCCTGCTCACAGAGGTCTGCTGACATCCCAGATTACCACATTACACATGGATGGGACTATGTATGCTTGTATGTGTATGTATGCATATATGTGTGTATATATATATATATATATATATATATATATATATATATATATATATATATATATATATATATATATAATTTGAAAAAATATATATAAATAAAAAAGTCTAATTCTTTTAAATATATAAATTTAATTTTGATTTTTTTACAAAAAAAAGATCTTTTTGATTTTATAATAATATAAATGTTTTGATTTTATACTATATTTCATAATACCTTCATCTATTTTTGAGGGGGTTTTTGCATTAAAATTTTTATTTTTTTATTTTTGATGTGTTTTTATTTTATTTTATTCCAAATAACCCAACCTCTGAAATTAAAAAACAAAACAAAAATTGACAAAAAAAAAATTTTATTTCGATTTTCTTTGGCAAATAACTTGATATATTTAGTTATTTAATTACTTATTTTTGTAATTGAATTAAATTTTATTTGTATATTGCTTTATACGATACAAATCGTGCAAAGCAACATTACAGAATATTAATGTTTCTATAATATTTAGAAGTAGTGACTCAGTTTATGTACAAATGGCAGAAATGTATGGAAAAATAAATGTTAAAGATGCAATCAAACAGACGACGAACACTATTAACAGCAATTATTATGATGCAATCAAACTCATAGCAATATTTCCTAGTTCTCTGTTGATTCAGGGTTAGCATCATCGGGGTCCTCTGAGGGTCAGCATCATCTCTTCTCAGGTGTTCTGGATCCAGACTGGAGCTTGTGTAAATCCTAGTTACCACGGGATGAAGATCCAGCAGAAACAGAGAAACACATAGAGACATCATTAGCATAGCTGCTGATCCAACAAACTAAAATTAGTTTAACACAAGCTAATGAATAAAAATGCACATTTGATCAGATGCAACTACACTCACAATTTAAGAGATAAATTATTCGAATGCTTGGTGAAAGAGATGTGTTTTTAATCTAGATTTAAACAGAGAGAGTGTGTCTGAACCCCGAACATTATCAGGAAGGCTATTCCAGAGTTTGGGAGCCAAATGTGAGAAAGCTCTACCTCCTTTAGTGGACTTTGCTATCCTAGGAACTACCAAAAGTCCAGCGTTTTGTGACCTTAGGGAGCGTGATGGGTTGTAGCGCGGTAGAAGGCTAGTTAGGTACGCTGGAGCTAAACCATTTAGGGCCTTATAGGTAAGTAATGATAATTTGTAACTGATACAGAACTTAATAGGTAGCCAGTGCAGAGACTGTAAAATTGGGGTAATATGATCGTAAGGACTCTAGCTGCTCTAGCTTGTTCTACCTGTAGCTTGTTTATTGAAGAAGCAGGACAACCACCTAGAAGTGCATAACAATAGTCCAGTCTAGAGGTCATGAATGCATGAACCAGCTTTTCTGCAAATAACTTTACATAACTTACAAGACTCAGTTTAATCCTGAGTCTGAAACTGAAATTCTATAGTTTCTTTGTGGTGCCATCCCAAAGAAATTCAAAATCACTGTCACGGACCTTTTCCTGGACTGTGCCCAGCTGGTGGAATGACCTCCCAATCCCAATTCGTACAGCTGAGTCTTTACTAATTTTCAAGAAATGTCTGAAGACTCATCTTTTTCGCCTGCACTTAACCTACTAACACCAGTACTTTTCATTTTCTTGTCTTTGTTCATTTAATTAAAAAAAAAAAAAAAAAAAAAAAAAAAAATCCTGGCTATGCGTTCTATACTAGACTAACTGAGACTTGTCATGGCACTTGTATACTGTTGTTGTTCTCCTGTTGACCTGACTGCTTCTATTGTTCTCATTTGTAAGTCGCTTTGGATAAAAGCGTCTGCTAAATGATTAAATGTAATGTAAATGTAGTTGACAGTCTTGGGTTGTACGTGGCAAACAATTACAAATATCACACAAGCGTGAGTTTAAAAGTGCTTTATCATCAAGTGTGTTTGCACACATAAGGAGCTTCCATTACAGAAAGTACAAACATAGATATAATTAAGGTGATAAAAACAGTAATAATAAAGAGAATATGCAACAAATTATAAATAACAATAGTAATACAAGTATAAAGAAAAAGAAAATGTGCATTGACAGAATTGTGAATGTGCATATGTGCTATTTACAGATGAAGGTTTGATGAGTTATTTACAAATGTACAGTACTGTTATGTGTTGTTCAGGTAGGATATGGCCTTGGAAGAAAAATCTGTTCTTGTGTCTGGCTGTTTTGGTGCTCAGTGCTCTGTAGTGCTGGCCAGAGGGCAACAGTTCAAAGAGAAAGTGTGCTCGGTGTGAGGGTGTGAGCCCTTTTCCTCACTCTGGAGATGTAAAGATCTTGGAGGTTGGGTAGAGGGGCACCTATAATCCTCTCAGCAGTCCTGACTGTTTGTTGTAGTCTTCTGATGTCTGTTTTTGTTGTTGTTGAAACTAGTACAATAATGTGCAGCCAAAATTCTAAACTCAACTTTCCGCCTGATGTTTATTTTCTCGTCGTGCTTGGTTTCTCATGCACTGTTCATATTTCCTGAGTGCTATTTTGATGCTTACCTCTAGCATTGAGCACGGCCCACCGACACGTTAAATGCATGGAGTACACGTACTTAGTTTTGACTTACATGTAACAAGGTTGCTCTAATTGGAGGAGGAAGTGCCGGGGATGTTTAGCACTGATGAACCCAGGAACTGATCTAAGCCCTATCTGGTTTCGGCTTCCTATTCCTCCAGGTCCCAAGCTAATCCGGCATCAGCCACAGGTTGCAGCGCCGCAAGCATAGAGCGCGTGGAGTTGGCAGCACCTGCAGCAGAAGGATCAAAGCGGTCAGAATTAAGCCACACGCTGGATCCGTGTCATTCTATATCCACAGGATATTATGTGGCTCTCGGGAGCCACAGCAGCTGGTCTGCTGGACACCAGCGGATCATGTTTGGCTGTGAGATCCTCTCAGAAATCATGGGGCTGAGGCGAGGCTTCTCAAGGTCACCGATGCTTCTAGAGATCCAGAGCAAGGACTGAGGGAGACAGTTTCTATGTCCATGCCTCCATTTCTTCAGGTCACATGCCTTAAAGGGATCGTTCACAGAAAAAATTTAATTTCTGACATCATTTATCCAGGTCCAGACTTCTGGTGATCACAAAGCAACCACTGATAACACTCTGGTAGCCATTGACTTCCATAGTATGGAGAAATACTAAGGCTACCAACAACTGTTTGGTTACCAACAAGTATCTTCATTTGTGTTTTTTCAACCAAACAAAGAAATCTATTTTGGTGTGGAACAAAATGAGGGTAATTAATGATTTAAAAAAGGGTAGGTATACGATCCCTTTAATGTGACGCCATATTAGTCTGATATTAGAGCAAATCACAAATTGGCTTTAGATAAAACACAACTGAATAACTGTAATTTCCTCTGGATAAAAGACACCTTAGAAGCTGCACTGCAGCCATTTACAACACCTAAGCAACTGCATAGCAATGCCCTGGAAACCATCCTGAACATCCTAGCAACTTCTTAGCAGCCACCGAGAATACATTCATATTTATCAATTTAGAAGATGTTTTTATCCAAAGCAACTTGGATAAATCTGAAATTGGTGTTGCATTGAATAAAAGACACCCTTGCAACTACCTGGAACACTTTTTTTTCTTTGTTTTATTTTGATGATTAGAGCTTACAGCTCAGGAAAGTCAAAAATACAGTATCTCAAAATACTCTAATATTCATATTTGAGTTTCATCAAATGACCATCCCAACGGTATAAATTCGGGATATCTGCAGTATTTTGAAACCACAATAATGGGGAAGATTGCTGACTTGGCAATTGTCCAGAAGACAACCTCCACAAAGATGGTAAGTCACAGAAAGTCATTACTGAAAGGGCTGGCGGTTCCCAGAGTGCTGTATCAGAGCATATTAAATGCAAAGTTGACAGGAAGGAAGAAATTGGGTAGATAAAGGTGCACAAGAAGCAGAGATTACCGCAAGCTGGAGAATACTGTCACCACACTCAGACATCTTCAGGAAAGGGCTATCAAGCCACTTCTGAAACAGAAACAACGTCAGAAGCATCTCGCCTGGGCTAAGGAGAAAAAATAACTGGACTGTTGCTCTGTGCTGCAATGTCATCTTTTCAGATACAGGTAAATCTTGCATTATTTTTTTTTTTAAATCAAGGTCTGGAGGAAAACTGAAGAGGCATAGAATCCAACTGCTTGAAGTCAAGTGTTAAAGTTTCAAAAGTCAGTGATGATTTGGTCTGATGGTGTCAGTCCATTGTGTTTTATCAAGTCGAAAGTCAATGCAGCCGAGGAGATTTTGTAGCACTTTATGCTTTCATATACTGACAAGCTTCATGGAGATGCTGATTTCCTTTTCCAGCAGGACTTAACACCTCCCCACAGTGCTGACCATGATTGTGCTTTATTGGCCAGCCACCAGGACTGACCTGGACCCCATATGGAGTTTATGGGATATTTTCAAAAAACCATCAACAGTAGAATACCCTAACAACTGTATCACAGTGCAACCCAAGCAACCACAAAACACAGGCACTCAGTTTTACACTCAGAAAGCATAGTTTATCTCGTGCCTGAGGTCTTGTAAACATAACTCACAGCTCTTCAGGCCAGGCTGTACAACATTATCTACAGCATGTGTACATAGCTTCGCCAACATAAAGCAGTACAGTATCAGTGACACATGGTGTAAAGGTGTGGTGAAGCTGAAGCGATGACCTCCTCCACCCAGCGAATAAATCAGCAGCAGCATCAAAGCAGCACAAGCCACAGATCCTAATAAAGCCGTCAGTCGCTCTTTGTGGTGCTTGGCTCGCCTACTCGTGTTCTTGAAGCTATCCGTTACCTTACTGTTATTCTAGCTCCTCAACACAATGAATGGCCATTACTAATAATTAAGACGGCATAATCTAAAAGTAGCAGTGCAATTAGACTCAATATGAACCTCATGTGTTCTACTCTCAGATCATTTTGGATGGATAAAAGGTTAATTATTACCGTGTTTGTGTTTTCTGGTGGAAAGGAATGTTTGATTGCGTCAAATCTCTCATATTACTAAAGCTTCTGTTTTTTCATGGCAGTATTTCTTGGACACAAGAGTGTTGTTATGTGGTTTCTAAAGTGTTCTGTACTGTTGCTAGGATTGTGTTATGCAGTTGCTAGGTCGCCTTGATTTTTCCAATGGAGGACATGTTCCTGGATCAACATTATTTTCCAAAAATTTAGACTTAACCCAATCCCTACCCCTAAACCTGAACCTACCCATAATTTATTCCTAATATCAGTGGGAAATGATAGCTGATTAGCAAGAGTGTACAAGCACCTAACTCATATCATATTTCCCTAAATATTGTATCTCAATTCTGATTGGTTGATTGGAATGGTGTTCCAGGATCAACAAGAATGCTGATCCAGGAACATGTTGTACTTGGTGAAATCACACTTACCTAGTTGCTCGAGTGTTGTGTTTTTATAGCTGTATTTCAACGCCACAAAGTGGGACACATCACTATCAGACTTCTCGGATGACACAATCAGTCCTTGAACCCTCATGTGATAACAATCAAAGCCTATAACATGACGATAATCACAAAGCAGCAAAAACAAACCTCTACTGTCGATCACGTTGATAATTATCACGGAGCTCTCTGTCTGCATCGCTGGCCTTGACACAGAGTGTTGTTTGAATATAAAAATGTAATTTACATGCCAAGGTCGGAGGAAGTTAAGAATAAAGCTGTTTCCAGGTTGGCCGTGTTCCAGCTCTATTACAGACGGTGTGAATGATCTACAGCGCTATTTAAAGTCCCATCAGATGTGGAACGCTGCCAGGCCTGTAGCTCGGCTTTGAGCTGGAGAAATGGACTTGTAATCCTCTTAGACTTACGTTTGAGTAAATATTTGGACACGCAATTTCACCACCATTCGTTTAAGAACAGACACAGCTTTATGCAACCTATATTTTACACCTGATTTTTACATTCCGTGCTGATTTTACAAATGGTGCTGAACTGTGTAACATTTGCTGCTGGGTTTCTGCTTTTGATTTCCATAAGTGAGGGCTTTTTTGTATGTTGCTAGGTGGTTGTTAGCTGCCTGATAAGCGCTAAGTATGGTGTTTATTTGAGGTTGCCAGGGTATTAGTATGCAGTTTCTAGTGTATTCTATGAGGTTGCCATTGCATTACGTTATTATGCAGTTTCTAGTGTGTTCTATGTGGTTTCTAGGAGCACAAATGCTCCACTTTCATCTTCACTAACACTATGAACACTAGTACAAGTGATGATTGGCTTCAACTCTGTTAAGGGCAATATTGATTAATGACTAATGCGTTTAATGATATCAGCTGAGGTGTGTCTTTGTTGAACGGTTATAGTTGGTTACCGCAGTTCATCTCCTGGAGTTCGGAGAATCATGTTTCTGATAGCATATCAAACAGATACTTGTTTCTACGGTAGCCTGAGTTTGTAGCATAAGCAGTGAGTTTGATAAAAAAAAGGCAGCACTGAAGCTTTTATGATTTTCCATGAGACTGTTCCTGTGTCGCCCCTCCAATATTTAAAGGTGCAGTATGTAATATTTGACAGCTAGAGGTTGAAATGGGAACTGCAGTCTTCCTGAGACTCGATACTAACATGGGTTGCCAGATTAAGGACACGCAAGAGGAACGATTGTTGAAGGAGACAAGCCATACACAGTAAGCTGATGTGTTAATTTAACCATGTTTTAATATTCCCAGATTCATAGAGCATTTTAGATGGATGCTGAAGCCTTTAAGTTCGGGTAGAATCATCGATCAATGACTCTGTTTGTTTGCTGGTTTCCAGCTGTTTTTTCCACTAACTGGCAACCCGGAGTGTTAAAATACTATTGGGTAACCTGTCAGTGGGCGGAGACATGCAGATCAAAACAAAAACAGACATTCTGACACAGAACAAGAGAAACAACTATGTTAATTGAGCTTCTTTCCTAAATATCTGGTAACACATTATTTTTATGCTTTAGAACAGTACCAGGGCACGTATAATGCAAAATTAAATAATATGTAAATGTGTAATGGCCGAATGCCCCACTATAAAGATAAAAATCCACCCAATCCTTTTGTTTGTTTATTTTTAAGCCGTTCACAGAATCCATAAAATGTGACATTTTACAAGCCCCGCCCACGACTGTTTATGGGCACAGGTAATGTCTTCATATTAAAGCTAAAGACATAATTCAGCCCCGATCAGTGAGTGTTTTTCTGCTTTTATTTTATTGTTTGTGTTATATTAACAGCGTAGGCAGCTATAGCTACTATACCTGATTTCTTTCCCAGGTGTTTACCTTCATAAACATAACCAACGGTGTTTTTCTAACATAAGCTTGAGTGTATTTGACAGTTCAAGCGCAATACGACATGAAAGAGAACTTAGTTTAGTACTAACATGCTTTGTGACAGCTGCTTTCTGTGCGTTCGCTTCAGATGTTTGCGCTCAGAAAACCGTATTTGTTTAAACTGATATGGCTTTAAAACGCATGATTTCAGCACTATAGACATGATAATCAAAACCAAACCGATGTTTTGTTTGGCAGAGTATCTAGGCACAAGCTCTATTCTGGAAAAGGGGGCGGGGAGCAGAAGCTCATTTGCATTTAAAGAGACATGTACAAAAACATCTCGTTTCTGCTTCAACTCAAAATAGACTTGATATAATAAATTATCTGTGGGGTATTTTGAGATAAAAATTCACAGACTCTGGGGACACCTGAGACTTATATTGCATCTTGTAAAAAGGGGCAAAATAGTTGCCCTTTAATCTAATTCCTCTTCTAATCCGAATGCATGATGTTCATGATCTGAAGACTTCGTGTGTCTGTCCTCTGGCACCATTGAGAGTTTTATCAAGCTTTGAGTGTTTCCATATGTGAGGAAGAGCCCTTCACTCAACAGTCTGAGTTCCCAGGTCGGCTTTTTCTGCTCAAAACAGTCTTTTTTTGTGAAGTTGTTCACCTTTCAAATGTGCTAAGCATAAAACACTCAGAACAAATTTAATAATACCATATAATTGTGTTTCGTATGACATTCAAAGACCTTTGAACCTCTACTCTTAAATCAGTGCATTAGTGTAACATTTGATCTTCTCTTGTCACATATGTATATATATATACAGTACAGACCAAAAGTTTGGAAACATTACTATTTTTAATGTTTTTGAAATAATTTTTTTTCTGCTCATCAAGCCTGCATTTATTTGATCAAAAATACAGAAAAAACTGTAATATTGTGAAATATTATTTCAACTTAAAATAATAGTTTTCTATTTGAATATACTTTAAAAAAATAATTTATTCCTGTGACGCAAAGCTGAATTTTCAGCATCATTCCTCCAGCCTTCAGTGTACATGTAACATCAGTCGATCACATGATCATTTAGAAATCATTCTAATATTCTGATTAATTATGAGTGATGGAAACAGTTCTGCTGTCGAATATATCTGATCAATAAAAGGTTAAAAGAACTGCATTTATTCAAAATTAAAAATAAAAATTCTAAAAATATATATTCTAATAATATATTTTCTTTACTATCACTTTTTATCAATTTAACACATCCTTGCTGAATAAAAGTATTGATTTTATTTAAAAAGAAGAAAGAAAAAAATTACTGACCAGTAGTGTATATTGTTATTACAAAATATTTATATTTTAAAAACATAGCTTCTTTTTTTTTTACTTTTTATTCATCAAAGTATCCTAAAAAAGTATCACATGTTCTGAAAAAATATTAAGCAGCAGAACTGTTTCCAACTTTGATAATGAATCATCATATTAGAATGATTTCTAAAGGATCATGTGATAATGATCCTAAAAATTCAGCTTTGCATCACAGAAATAAATGATCATTTAAAGTATAATACATTTAAAAACAATTATTTTAAATTGTAATTATATTTTACAATATTACTGTTTTTTTCTGTATTTTTGATCAAATAAATGCAGGCTTGATGAGCAGAAGAAACTTCTTTCAAAAACATTAAAAATAGTAATGTTTCCATGAAGTAATGTTTAATCAAGACACTGTGTGTTTGCAATTGTTTTTAAAAAAAAAAGGATGCTTTATGCTTTAAATAAGAAATAATACATCTCAAAAAAATAGATTTTTTTTCTGGCCCCGCTAATAGATATTTATTTCTTTTTTTAAGCATAAAATATACAAATATATCTTCTTTTTTTTTTCAGAAAACAAATCTTAGTAATTTTGCTTCTCAAGTAAAAGTATCTTGATTTAAGTTTTTCTCTTGTCATTGTTTCTCAACAGTGTACTGCAGAAATATTTTTTTATTATTTTTCTCTTGTTTTATAATGTAATTAGTTTTCACATTCACTAAGAAGCGAAATGAAGAAAAAATTAACTTTACCCAAAAACATGACATAAACGTACTTAATATTGCTACAATTTCTCGGAAAACAAGACTTCATGTATGCAATTTTGCTTCTTATTTAAATGTGTCTTGATTTTAAAATGCTTAGGAAAGCAAGACACATGAACTCTGAACTCACACCATAAGGATTTATTTCCCTTTATGAAAGTGGCTCAGATCAGAATTAAAAATGTCAGATTATGTCCTAGAATGGTAGGTAAATGTAATCCAAAACTGACTGTTTTAACACAATATGTGTGATGCTTATGTAGAGTGTTGCATTTGAGTTATGTTAAGGCAGCTCACTATAGGTTTCAGAACAGAGCCCTTGTCATCCAAAAACAATCCGATTCAATGCATTTATTGAATGGAGTGTAAAGTGTTAGAGGTCACATGTACGTGTGTGTTTGCACCTGTCCGTCCAGCTCTGGCGTCACAGACCACGCTCCATTCAGTCCTGATGGGTCTTTGAAACACACTCTCATCATGTTACGAACACTTGCCGTCTAAAGAGCGTCCACAAACAAAACCTGATGCAGATAGAGATGTGTTTTAGCGCACAGCTGCTGTGAATGTCTGCAGACAGCTGTTCAGACTCCAGGAGAGACACCCGTCTACGGCCACGTCTTCACGTTCAGATGCATTTTGAAGAACAACTGGAGACTTTACTCGTGCACTGTGAAAAATGATATTGTATTTTAGATTATTGTAGAACGTTTGCTAAGAATACAAGCCCATTTCAGTCTTTAATTTAGCTTCGGTTGCTGCCTTAAAGTATACTCTTAAAAATAAAGGTGCTTAAAAACTTCACAGCGATGCAACAGAAGAACCATTTTTGGTTCCATTCAGTCAAACAACCATCTCTTTCTGATCTTTTTATAATCTCAAGAACCTTCTTTCTCTACAAAGAAGCTTTAGTGAAACAGAAAGGTTCTTCAGGTGTTAAAGGTTCTTCTATGGCATCATGAAGCAGCTTTATTTTTAAGAGTGTAACCAAAACGAAAACGAAGATCATTAAAAGGCATTTTCAACACTTTAAATAACTGAAATAAATAAATAAAAATAAAATATATAAATAAATAAAAATAAATAAATAAAAATAAAATAAATAAATAAATAAATAAATAAAAATATAAATAAATAAATAAATAAATAAATAAATAAATAAATAAATAAATAAAAAAATAAATAAAAATAAAATATATACTAGAAAAATATAGTTTAAGTTTGCTTTCAAGGCAATATTTCTCATTTTAATTTTCATTTGACATGCTAAAATAACAAAAAATAAAATAAAATAAAAAAACTAATATATATATATATATATATATATATATATATATATATATATATATTACAATACTAATATATACTGTATGTTTGTAATTATTACTATTATGTTAATCTAACACATTTTTGCTTTTTTTAAATTATATTATTATTTTATAATTTCAAATGAATATAATATATTTCATCTGCTTTATTATATATATATAAAAATATTCATATATAAAAAATAAAGAAAACTGAAACACGGCTCAAATTATCAGCTAATGGGGTCAGAAAAATATTCATAATTCAAAGACAAAACAAGATTATTTTTCTAATAGCATTTGAATATTTTTAATTTGATCTATAAATGTTTAGATATCCGTACTGGAAAACCAGACAGAAATACTGAGGAAGAAAGTTGTTTTCATGCAGCAAAGGGTCAATCAGGGGGTCAATTATCCACCTCAACAAGAATCTCAACATATTTTACCCTCTTTTCTTTTTATTTTCCATCTTCTGGCTGTTTCTCAGGTGGTTGCGGGTGAATATAGCGATGACGGACGCCGCTGAAGCCTTCAATCATTTGTTACACATCACTTTAACAACTGAAGGCACGGCCAGAATAGAAACAAAAAGAAAGAGGTTTCAAAAGAGAAATGGGATCCCTGCGCTTAACAAAGAGAGGTATCATTATTCCTAGAGAAAGAAGCGAGTCTCCAAGAGCAGATGAGACTCTAGCGTCGCAGCCTGAGGCCAAACGCACAAAAAAAGACCACAAGAAGGTGTAGAGCGGGACACATGGGTCGGGACACATGTCCCAGCTGGGTCGCCTTTGCTTTGGAGTCTCATCCGATTACATGCGTCTCGAAACGCCATTGTACTGTACGTGGGCGAGAAGATGAAAGATTTGAGAGAAATGATGATCATTTCAGGCGTTTTGAAGGTAGTTAGAGATGCTTTATGATACTGACGGATCGTTTTGCTGTAAAGGTGAAGATAAAGCTTATCAGATGGCCTCTGCTTTAGTCACACTTGTGTGGAGAGAGTTGTTGGTGTGTGTGGCCTGTCTGATGTGGGGGAAAATGATCTTGAACTAATAGCACACGCAACACGTGCTCTCAAAAGAGTCTCTTACAGGGCTGCATGTGATCAAAAATACTGTAAAAATGTGAAATATTATTATGATTTTAAATAACTGTTTTCTGTGTGAATCTGTGTTAAAGTGTAATTTATTTCTGTGATGCTCCGCTGTATTTTCAGCATCATTCCTCCAGTCTTCAGTGTCACATGATCTTCAGAAATCATGAAAATATGATGATTTACTGCTCGAGAAACATGAAGATTATTAACAGACATTTTAATCAGTAGTTTATATGCAAAAGTGACTACAATACATAGCTTTATAGAAAATAACTAAACTATCTTCACGACTTTTTAATCATTTGAAACCAAGAACAGTTTGTTTAATGATATTTAACACATATATTTAGGTTTACTTTAGCGCACATTGCTAGTCTTGAGGTTTGAAATTCATCCGTGCAAAGTAATCAGCTGAAAAAAGTCTCATTTAATCAAAATCTGAAAACATTCAACGACACAGATCAACATATGCGAATAATGACCAAAAATAGCCATGCTTTTTATCTTATAATTGGAATAATGACAATTGCATGTAAACTAGGGAGGTTTGTTCATGTCATGTAAACATCTCACTGAGATCACGTCCGTTCTCTGATGATTGGGAATAATC